>NC_034199.2:28269145-28301645 GCF_002021735.2 Oncorhynchus kisutch | reverse complement strand
ACTCAGTCTCTGTAAGGCTGAAGAGCTAATAGGAGTGGAGGCCTACTGATCCACCACACACACACACACACACAACCTGGCAGGTCACACACAGCCCCAGCACTGACAACAGAGGAAAGTAGAGTCTAACACAGATAAAACTGACTGATAAAATACTTTGCAGTCACACTTCCAACATGTGAAGGCTATGTTGACATCCTGAACTTTTCTCTACTAAACTTGTTGAAAGTTGTGTGCGGAAAAAACAACATCTCCGACACTAACTCCATCTGAGCAGTGTTGTTGTGATTTATACCTCAGCTGGATCAATGTGTTGCAGAGACAGAGACAGATCTGTTATAAATTATGTCTCTATACTGCAGCGGTGCAGCTCAGGAAATATTTTCTCTGGAAAGGAGCCTCGGCTGAAGTCTACAACCAGTAAGGTTAAGCATTGTGTTGATAATTGTGGTGAAAAACTACAAGATCCCAGTATAATGGAAGCTGAAAACCTCACATATTCAGATGGGAAATGAAATGTCACGGCAATGCACAGTAATCATTTTCCCATAGAGGCTTACAGAGAGAGAGAGGAAGGGAACCGGCATGGCTTAAGTTAGTGTTGCAGGGCAATGTGTGAGCTGTCAGAACATTACTTTGTAGCTGTTATTCCTTTGCTTCTGTCGCTGCCTACACTAACAGGATTGTGGTCCTGTGGTGGACCCGGAGGAGGAAGTTGCCCCTTGACACTGACCTTCAGTCAGTTTTGTGGGGTTAAGATTGGGGGAGTTTAAGCAGATACATTTTTACTGACCCTATAGATAGCTCTCTTATAATGATCTGTGACTATGCTCAAAATCTGGTGTCAGAAGGCCTCTATCTCCAGTCCATTTGGAAAGTATTCAGACCCCTTCCATTTTCCACATGTTGTTACGTTACAGCCTTATTCTAAAATGGATTGAATAAAAAAATGTTCCACATCATTCTATACACAACACTCCATTATTACAAAGAAAAAAACTGGTTTATATATTTTTTGCAAATGTATAAAAAATAAAAAACAGATACGTTATTTATAAAAGTATTCAGACCCTTTGACATGGCACAAAAAATGGTTTCCATTGATCATCCTTGCAACTTGGAGTCCACCTGTGGTAAATTAAACTGATTGGACATGATTTAGAAAGGCACACACCGGTCTATATAAGGTCACACAGTTGACAGTGCATGTCAGAGCAAAAACCAAGCCATGAGATCGAAGGAATTGTCCGTAGAGCTCAGAGACAGGATTGTGTCGAGGCACAGATCTGGGGAAGGGTACCAAAAAATGTCTGCAGCATTGAAGTTCCCCAAGAACACAATGGCCTTCATCTTTCTTAAATCGAAGAAGTTTGGAAACACCAAGACTCTGCGCTTGGAGTTTGCCAAAAGGCACCTAAAGACTCTCAGACCATGAGAAACAAGATTCTCTGGTCTGATGAAACCAAGATTGAACACTTTGGCCTGAATGATAAGCGTCACATCAGGGGGAAACCTCGCACCATCCCTACGGTGAAGCATGGTGGGGGCATCATCATGCTGTGAGGATTTTTTTCTGCGGCAGAGACTGGGAGACTAGTTAGGATCGAGGCAAAGATTAAAGGAGCAAAGTGCAGAGAAATTCTTGATGAAAACCTGCTCAAGAGCACAGGGGGACCGTAGACTGGTGCGAAGGTTCACCTTCCAACAGGACAATGAGCCGAAGCCAAGATAACGCAGGAGTGGCTTTGGGACAAGTCTATGAATGTCCTTGAGTGGCCCAGCTAGAGCCTGATCAAACATTTCTGGAGAGACCTGAAAATAGTTGTGCAGCGACACTCCCCATCCAACCTGACAGAGCTTGAGAGGATCTGCAGAGAAGAATGGGAGTGAAACTTCCCAAATACAGGTGTGCGAAGCTTGTAGAGTCATACCCAAGAAGACTCGAGGCTGTAAACACTGCCAAAGCCGCTTCAATAAAGTACTGAGTAAAGGGTCTGAATACTTATGTAAATGTCTTCTTTTTTGGGGGGGCAAAATAAAAAAACAACCATGTTTTTGCTTTGTCATCATGGGGTATTGTGTGTAGATTGATGAGGAAATAAGGCTGTACTGTAACAAAATGCGGAAAATACTTTCCGAATGCACTATATAGTACATAAGAGTGTGTTGAGTCGAGGTGATGTGGGACTGATGTATTAGCGTTTGGTCCTCCTGACACCCTGGAATCCCTGCGGCAGGCCAGGCAGCGTGGAGGTTAAATAACTACTGTGTGACTGCTGGAACAATGAGCAGGCCCTAGTTTAGGGCTGACATGGCTTTATAATGGCTACACATCGCCTTGCCCACAGGGCAAAGACTAACACAACTGTTAAATCTACTAAAGTAAGAGGGAAAGAGGGAGGGAGGGATGGAGAGGGAGGGAGGGATGGAGAGGGAGGGAGGGATGGATGGAGAGAGAGAGAGGGAGAATAGGCATTCTAGTTGGAACACAACAGAGAGATAGATTCATGTTTGAGGTTGTTTAAATTCAGGTAATGTCCTCAAACATTAGCATACACATGTGGTGAATCTCCTTTACCTTAGTGTAATGGATGATCAGAGTTTAGACCAGAGACAGAATGTCTCAGAGTTGTGTATCTCTCTCTGTTTTCCTCTCAGTAAACTCATAGTTGTGGGTCGAGTAAGGATAGCAGTCAACTGGGAGCTCAGTAATTCTTCAGACAAGCAGGGCTCCCTGAAATGCGGCGGGAAGCCAGACAGTCGGGCAGAGTGTCGGCGGGAACCCAGACAGACACAGTTTTAAGGGTACACCGTACATGACAGCAGAGACAGCAAAGGTACTCTGCTGCATTATCAGCATCTACAAGTATCCCTGCTCTCAGATCTTAAAAATAGATCTTAACGATTCTGGTGTGCCAAGCTACAATAGACTGTAAAGAATTGGGGAAAGTTAGAAGAAGAAAGAAATACACTAGAAATTCAGTTCTGATCACAGCTGTAGTGAAATGTTATCTGGCTGATTGCTGAGCAGCTGTACATGCAGCTGTGAACCTCTCAGATCTGCACCACAGATGAATCATCATCAACTACTACTGATGACAACCCAAAGCTGCATGGGAAGAGGACATCTCTGAACAATGAGTGGGTGAGAGACTGAGGGAACACTGGAGATCGAGAGAAGAGGCTACATCTTTAGTCCCAGATGGCTTTGACCTTACCCCCACTCTCTCCCCCGGTCTCTGACCCAACCTCCCCCTACCCCCGGTCTCTGACCCAACCTCCCCCTACCCTTGGTCTCTGACCCAACCTCCCCTACCCCCGGTCTCTGACCCAACATCCCCCTACCCTTGGTCTCTGACCCAACCTCCCCCTACCCCCAGTCTCTGACCCAACCTCCCCCTACTGACAGGTCCAGAGTCTGGCCACGGGGCAGTGCCCTTTCCTCTCCCACACCAGGGGGGTGCTGTAGCTGGCCTTCCCATCAGAGTTAGGGGCAGACAGGGGGAGTGTTGTGTGTATATACAATGCCTTTATTTGAAATGTGTAAATACAGCAATTTGTGTAAAACTTAAAGCAGATCCTCTTCTGAGATGGATAGAAACATAAAATGCAGTTGCATAGCCCTGAACCAGTTCTGTTAGTGTCACCCCATGTCTCATAGAGTGGAGCCAAGGAGTGACAACCCAGAGCCACCATCAGACAGACCGATAGACAGACAGTCCAGGGATCAAACCCCTGTCTGGCCAGCCTCAGCAGAGGTAATCCCTGACAGCAAGGTGTCCTGGCCCTTGCCTCAGATCACAGCCGGAGACCCCTGACTATACTGCCCTCATTTACAGTACCTACACACACAAAGCAGTGGGTTGGATGCCAGGCAGGCTTTAAAGCAGCTTCAGAGGACGGACGGACGGACGGACGGACGGACGGAGGGAGGGAGGGAGGGAGGGAGGGAGGGAGGGAGGGAGGGAGGGAGGGAGGGAGGGAGGGAGGGAGGGAGGGAGGGACGGACGGACGGACGGACGGACGGACGGACGGACGGACGGACGGACGGACGGACGGACGGACGGACGGACGGACGGACGGACGGACGGACGGACGGACGGACGGACGGACGGACGGACGGACGGACGGACGGACGGACGGACGGACGGACGGACGGACGGACGGACGGACGGACGGACGGACGGACGGACGGACGGACGGACGGACGGACGGACGGACGGACGGACGGACGGACGGACGGACGGACGGACGGACGGACGGACGGACGGACGGACGGACGGACGGACGGACGGACGGACGGACAGACAGACAGACAGACAGACAGACAGACAGACAGACAGACAGACAGACAGACAGACAGACAGACAGACAGACAGACAGACAGACAGACAGACAGACAGACAGACAGACAGACAGACAGACAGACAGACAGACAGACAGACAGACAGACAGACAGACAGACAGACAGACAGACCAGACAGACAGACAGACAGACAGACAGACAGACAGACAGACAGACAGACAGACAGACAGACAGACAGACAGACAGACAGACAGACAGACAGACAGACAGACAGGTCTCCCTCCCCAGTCAGTTGTATTACATCCTCTCAACATGGCCACTGGAAGCAGGCTGAGACTACAGACAGACCCCTAAAACATCCGGAGAGATGACAACACCCCTAGCTTTCACTCTCACATTACCCTAACATAGTCTAGCACCAAGTGTACCGTACACTAATACCTCATGCCCTCATCTGCAAAGAGAAAAAGAGCACGATAGCAGTCAATGTTTATTTTAATTGTTTTACAGAATATCTCCCCTACTGTTCCACACAGCATCTCTCCCCTACTGTTCCACAGTTCAGGCTGTACCAACCCACTGCAAATCAGATTCACACAGCCAGAGCCCCTCACATTACTTCTCATCTGAATGGCAGAGTGGGAGGGATGGTACAAAGGAGGAGAGATGGAAGGAGGAGGAGAGGTGACAGGAGAGAGAAGGAGGGATGGCAGGATAATTAAGGATAGAGGATGACACATCTGGCTTTGTAGAGCTGCTTGTGGCTCTGCCTATCTGCACCACACCGATACCGCAGGATAACAAATAAAAGCGAGGGATGGAGAGATACAGAGAGAGACAGAGACAGACAGACATAGATGAGATGAGGAGGGAGTTTAAGGGAGAGAGAGAGTGGGGAGGGGAGAGAGAAGGTGAGGGAGAGAGTGGGGGGAGGAGAGAGAGGGAGAGAGTTGGGGAGGAGAGAGATGGAGAGAGGGAGAGAGTAGGGGGAGGAGAGAGATGGAGAGAGGGAGAGGAGCGAGATGGGCTGGATTGCCCAGGATTGGCTAAGATAATGGTTGGGCTGGACATGCTGTGAGATGAGTTTGGATTGGTCTGCCATGTAGCATGCTTCTGTCTATAAAATGAGCTGCTCAGTATGTGTAGATAATCCTTGCTACTGCCACTTATTTGAAAGATACAGTAGAACATTAGCCATGGAGAACTGCAAAAGTGCTGCTACTGCTCTCAACAACAATGCTGCCCTGAATTTATCAGGCGCTGTCGACAAAGATCAGTGGGAAAAAGTTGTGATGGACTACTTTCTGCACACGTCAGTGTGAACCGGAGTGACTTGATACAACGGTTCCAGCTACATTTCAGATATTTTGTGTCTAATTTTGCAAGAAAGTTGGTTTCATTGCAAGTTAAACTGTAGTGTAAGCTAGTGGATGTTAGCTTTCTGGCTCGCTAGCTAACGTTACGATATATGTCGTAATACATATTTCACAGAAACTCATTTGTATTGCTAGTTACAGCCTAATGTTAGCTAGCTATCTAAACTTGAACCTACAATAGTTGGTTAGCATTAGCTACCTGCAGATTCATACTACAGCATTTCATGAATGGCGGCTAGCTATGGCAATCCGTTTGTACTGTAGCTATGGGTTGGGATTATGGTTAATCGTTTAGCTAGCTAGCAAGCTACATGTCTAAACAAAAAAGACTCCACTTCGCCAGATGATTGTCTGGGGGTGATTACGGCTATCTATTGTTTTTCATGAACATGTGTACATGTCAAGACAATAGTGACCCCTCCGCTTTGCTAGGGGGGTTCAAGCATTTATTTCACATGAAGTCATGACATGCGACATACGCCTAGTTTCTTGAAACGGGCCACATTTTTATCTAGCAGCCTCCATGGAAAATCTCTATTATTTGTGCTAATTTTGTTTGCATTCTAGTAATAGTGTCACACCCTGACCTGAGTATTCTTTGTTTTCTTTATATATTTTGGTTAGGTCAGGGTGTGACATGGGTGATGTATGTGTTTTAGTACTGTCTAGGGGTTTTGTATGTTTATGGGGTTGTTTACCATTTAGGTGTTTATGTATGTCTATGGTTGCCTAGATTGGTTCTCACTTAGAGGCAGCTGTTTACCGTTGTCTCTGATTGGGAACCATATTTAGGCAGCCATCTTCTTTGGGTATTTCGTGGGTTATTGTCCATGTCTAGTTGCCTGTGTCTGCACGTTTGTAGTATAGCGTCACGTTCATTTAGTTGTTTTTGTAGTTTGTTTAGTGTCCGTCCTCATTAAAATATAACATGTATTCAATTCACGCTGCACCTTGGTCTTCTCACTACGACGAACGTGACGAATAGATACCCAATGGGCTTCTTTATGTTTTTTATTTGGTGCCCCCTTGTGTACTAAGCCGGCAATACCGTATATCTCGGTATGATCGAAGGACGATATGAGGATATGAAAATCTGGACATTAATCTAGGCCATATATAATCCCCCTGCAGGTCAGCACGTCTGATGAAGAGCCTACAGACACCGGTACTGTGTCCAACCTCTTGTTCACAAGCATAACAACCTAAAGCTATGAATCAGAGATCAACATAAATCATTCGCTAAGCTGTATTCATATCATACAGCTTCAGAAATGACTCAGATTAAATACGACACAGTATGCAGTACTGTAAATAGATGGAATGAGGGGGTTGGAAAGAGGTAAACAAAGAGAGAGAGAGAGAGAGAGTGGGGGGCTACTGAGATGGGGAAATAGATCATGAGAGGGAGGGATGGACAGAGACGGAGAGGAAGCCACACAGAGAGCACCTAGATCTGCTACACAGATTCTGTCAGACCTGGGCCCTGACAGTAAATATCAGTAAGACAAGGTCCAGTTGCCAGGACCACAAATACAAATTCAATCTAGATCCCGTTGACCTAGAGCACACAAAAAAACAATACATACCTCGGCCTAAACATCAGCGCCACAGGTAACTATACATACCTCGGCCTAAACATCAGCGCCACAGGTAACTATACATACCTCAGCCTAAACATCAGCGCCACAGGTAACTATACATACCTCAGCCTAAACATCAGCGCCACAGGTAACTTCCACAAAGCTGTGAACAATCTGAGAGACAAGGCAAGAAGGTCCTTCTATGCCATCTGAAGGAACATAAAAAATACTTAAATCAGTTATACAACCCATTGCCCTTTATGGTTGTGAGGTTTGGGGTCCGCTCACCAACCAAGAACTCACAAAATGGGACAAACACCAAATTGAGACTATGCTTGCAGAAGAATGCTAAAAATATCCTCCGTGTACAACGTAGAACACCAAATAATGCAGAATTAGGCCGATACCCGCTAATTATCAAAATCCAGAAAAGAGACGTTAAATTCTACAACCATCTAAAAGGAAGCGATTCCCAAACCTTTCATAACAAAGCCATCACCTACAGAGAGATGAACCTGGAGAAGAGTCCCTTAAGCAAGCTGGTCCTGGGGCTCTGTTCACAAACACAAAACACCCCACAGAGCCCCAGGACAGCAACACAATTAGACCCAACCAAATCATGAGAAAACAAAAAGAGAATTACTTGACACATTGGAAAGAATTTACAACAAAACTGAGCAAACTAGAATGCTATTTGGCCCTAAACAAAGAGTACACAGTGGCAGAATACCTGACCACTGTGGCTGACTCACAATTAAGGAAATCTTTGAGCATGTACAGACTCAGTGAGCATAGCCTTGCTATTGAGAAAGGCCGCCGAAGGCAAACCTGTCTCTCGAGAGAAGACAGGCTATGTGCACACTGCCCACAAAATGAGGTGGAAACTGAGCTGCACTTCCTAACCTCTTGCCAAATGCATGACCATATTAGAGACACATATTTCCTTCAAATAACACAGAACCTCAAAGAACTTGAAAACAAATCCAATTTGAAAAACCCCCGTATCTATTGGATGAAATACCACAGTGTGCAATCACAGCATCAAAATGTGTGACCTGTTGCCACAAGAAAAGGTCAACCAATGAAAAACTAACACTATTGTAAATACAACCCATATTTATGTTGATTTATTTTCCCTTATGTCCTTTAACCATTTGCACATCATTACAACACTGTATATAGACATAATATGAAATGTCTTTATTCTTTTGGAACTTTTGTGAATGTAATGTTTACTGTTAATTTGTATTGTTTATTTAACTTTATTATCTATTTCACTTGCTTTGGCAATGTTAACATGTGTTTCCCATGCCAATAAAGCCCTTAAATTGAATTGAAATTGAATTGAGATCAAGAGAGGGAGAGAAAAAGAAAGGTGGACAGATCAAATCATGTCACTCACCGAAACACGCCCCGTCCATCTCCTCGTAGCCCACGCTACAGACACACTTCCCCAGAGGCACCAGCCAATCACCATCAGCGCCGCAGTACAGTTTGGGCGTGTCCCTCTCCTCGGCATGCTCCACACACGCCCCCCTGACCTCCACCAGGGAGGAGGAGTCGACCCGGGGCACGGTGTCAGGGAAGGAGGCCAGGTTCCTCAGGGTGAAGGGACACTTCTTGTAGTACACCCTGACTGAGACCAGGGCGATGCACGCCCCAATATCCTGGAACGCCAGGTACAAACCCTTCCTGGAGATAGGACCCACTTCCCGCACCTATAGAAAAAATTCACATGAACAATGATTGCCCATTGGGGATTAGGAAAGTAAATTGAATTAAACCCTAGTATGCAGTGCCTGCACAATTTCCCCTTGTAGGAAATTGTCATGCCAAACAATAGGAGTTGGCAAGGGAGCAGAAACAGACTAGAAATAAATCACATATTATTGAAATTGAATGAAATGAAGTGGACCTCTGTGTTGAGCTTCAGAATGCGGTCTCCCAGATCCATCTGAGTGAAGCTCTCGTCTGCAGCGATGGTGTCGATCTTGGTGTACTGGGAGGGTTTGAACTTGACCCCGTGGGACTCATCTGTCTCATAGTAGAAAAGGTTGAAGGTCTCCTTGCAGGTCCCAGACACCCAGGGGATGGAGTTACAGTCTCTCAGAGTGAACCGCAGCTCCACATACACCTTGGATAAATAATAAACAGTCAAGTACAGTAGCTGATGTATTATTCAAAGCCACTTACAGGAAATACAATTGGTTAGTATATGTGTCCCTTGTGGGAATTAAACCCACAAACCAGGTGTTACCAGCACCATTCTCCAACCTACTGAGCCATCTATCAAACCCCAACCCACCTTCTGTGCGGCCTGGCGGAAGATCCAGTTGGAGCGTAGCCAGTTGTTCTGGTTGGGTTCCATCACGTGACACACCTGGAAGGTATGGATGGGACGGTTGTGTTCATCCATCTCTGTTATAGCATCCCACTGGAGAGGAGAGGAGAGGAACAAGAGGAGGACAGGAAAAAAGGTACTGTTAGTGAGCTGCTAAGGATCTGGAGAAGGTCTATATGGAGGAGTGGGCCAAAATCCCTGCTGCAGTGTGTGCAAACCTGGTCAAGAACTACAGGAAACGTATGATCTCTGTAATTGCAAACAAAGGTTTCTGTATCAAATATTAAGTTCTGCTTTTCTGATGTATCAAATACTTATGTCATGCAATAAAATGCAAATAAAAATCATACAATGTGATTTTCTGGATTTTTGTTTTAGATTCCGTCTCTCACAGTTGAAGTGTACCTATGATAAAAATGACAGACCTCTACATGCTTTGTAAGTAGGAAAACCTGCAAAATCGGCAGTGTATCAAATACTTCTCCCCACTGTATATATAGTGTGGAAAGCTGTCCAACGTTAGAAAGTAAAAGGAACAGGAACGTTCCTAAACCGATAATAACTGTCTCTAACCACCTGTACCCCAGCTCTGTGACTCCCAGGTCATATGACAAAGGTGAAAGCTCTGTAAGTGCTTCATGAGGTCACAGGTCACCTGCCTCTGTGTTGTTAGAATTGAAATCTAATGGAGCTGTTTAGCCCCAACCCTCTGGCTCTACCCTCTATTACACTGACACGCACAAACAGGGAGTGCGTGTGTGTGTGTGACAGCTGTAGCGACCCTGGACCACCTATCACCAAGCTCCCAGAATCAAATTACCTGCTGAGGAAAATGGTTTTAAATCAGCTCAACAACAGCACAACACTTGCCCGTCAGTCTAGTTATGTGGCTGATGTGACTCTGACCTCTGTATGCACTTTGACCTCCGCATACTCTTTGTCCTTGGGCAGATCATCTCACTCAATAGTGTTGTATAAAAATAAGTAGTACTTGCATGGAATAGATGGTCTAGTGTCACTCCCAACCCTGTCTCCTAAACCAACAAAGGCTTTATATGGTGTCTGTTGTCTAATACAGTAAAAACACAGCAGCACCAAGTGTAGAGAAGAAAAACAACCCCTTCTTCTCTCCTCAACTCACTCTGTCAACCCATCTCCCTTCTCTCTCTCCCCCCCCCCCCCCGTATCTAGTCTAATTAATAAGTGGGAAGAACAGAAGCTCTTTATTAGCAAACAGACTATGGAGAGTTGGGGAAAGAGGACACTAATTTAGGCCAATTATTTCAGCGATAATAAGCTGTATTGTACTTATCTAAACACTACCTCTCAACAGGAGAACAGTAATCAAATCCTAATGTTTAGTTTCAAAGACTCATTATCCTTTTTAATGACATGTTTTAATTCAATCAAAAAGAGGACACGTTTTAATACATTTCTTCCTCAAGGTGTCACAGTAATCATAACGTAATTAAAACAAATTGATTTAGATTAGTATTATATTGCCTAATATGCATCATGTGGTATTGTGCTGTGGTGAATTCTAAATAGGATCCTAACACAGCCATTTACAACTCTGTGGGTTTGCTTCAGCCAAATCCTACATACAGACGTCAAAATATCAAATATCAAACAAACTAAAAATTACATCAGTGATATAAAAAGACTGACATTTTCGTCCACTTCTTACTTTAGGAAATTAAATAAAGAGATACAGTCAGAAAGCCTAAAAGTGGTGACACACATTGATTATGCAGTGTAGTTTTCCTACACCACCACAGATGATTATTGATTATGCAGTGTAGTTTTCCTACACCACCACAGATGATTATTGATTATGCAGTGTAGTTTTCCTACACCACCACAGATGATTATTGATTATGCAGTGTAGTTTTCCTACACCACCACAGATGCAGAGTCACGTATGAACATGTTTTACATCCTCACCAGCTGTATAGTGATCGTTACAACACCTTGAACAGGTATATACGGTACACTGAGTGCACAAAACATTAAGAACGCACGCTCTTTCCATGACCGACTGATCAGGTGAATCCAGGTGAAAGCTATGATCCCTTATTGATGTCACTTGTTAAATCCACTTCAATCAGTGTAGATGAAGGGGAGTAGACAGGATAAAGAAGGATTTTTAAGCCTTGAGACAATTCAGACATGGAAGGTGTGTGTGTGCGCCATTCAGAGGGTGAATGGGAAAGACAACGGATGGAAGTGTCATTGAACGGGGTGTGATAGTAGGTGCCAGGAGCACAGGGTTTGAGTGTGTCAAGAACTGCAATGCTGCTGGTGTGTATCAAGAATGGTCCACCACCCAAAGGATATCCAGCCAACTTGACACAACTGTGGGAAGTATTGGAGTCAACATGGGCCAGCATCCCGGTGCAACTCAATATTTAGAAAGGGGTTCTTAATGTTTTGTACACTCAGTGTATATCTAGGTGTAGGTGTAACCTTATCAGTAGACTCTGGTATCAGCAGTCTCCGTTACAAACCCGCCTCATCCCCCAAAGGTATCTTTTCAAAGACTCTTACATAAACTCCCTCACTCTAGCTTAGAGAAACTAAAGGAGCTTGAGATAGTTCGTCTCTGTAAGGCCAGAGATAGACACCCTGGGGTGGTCTTAGAAAACAGCTCTCTACGGAGACACCAGTGTCTGTGTGTAGAGTCTGTGTGTGTGTGTCTGTGTGTGTGAGTGCTGACATGTGGATGGGGAATAGAGTGACAGGGCCGAATGACGCGGAGCCCTGTGGTGGTGGTGTATGTGAGTGAGTCTCCTAAGGCGTCTGTCCTCTGGCTGGTACCCCTGCCATCTCTCAGTGACCCCAAAGCTGAGATGGAGAAAGCAGCGGGCCCCCAGTGGCCCCTCACAGCCCTCTATGGGGCCCCTGTCTTTCATAGCGCAGCCCTCCACACACAGAGCTTTGCTCTAAGAAGTCCTGTGTGGCCCTCCACACTCCACCCTGACACCTCGGCTCTGTCTCTCAACACTGTACCCAGTCGGGGGGGAATGTTCTCTTCAATCTAGCTCCTTTTATTTCCCGTTGTCTGGGTAGTACCCGGCTCCACGATGAGGCAAAAGGGGGCTTAGCCCCTCAGTTGAAACTTCTGCCCCCCTCATTGTGCTTCGCTGTCAGCACAATGGACAGAGCACGCCTCGATGTGTGTGTAGGGGGGCTATGGAAAGTCACTAGGGCACAGTTAACCAGTAATTGCTGGCTTTTGGCTGATAAAATAAATGAAAAGTGGATAAATAAAATGATAGTCGGACACAGGGGCTGCCCTGTTGCTGAGGAGAGAAAGCAAAAGCGAGAGCCAAGCCTTGGCCTAGGCTTGTTGATTGCGAAGATGGAGGCCTTTTTCATTTAAGTAAATTAAAGTTAGAGACTTTGCCTATAGTGAAAAGCCTACAAGGCAGGGCTCCAGACTGCAACCATTTAGTCACATTTTGTGACCCTTTGACACCTGGCTGTGGGAATAAACTATGTATTTGTTGCATCGGTGCACATTAATTCACCTCATTAAAACGTCTTGTTTTTTAGGAGGCTAAAACTATGATTTGGACAGTAAACAGTAAAGTACATTATCATCATGTACCTGTTTTGCTGGGGCCTGCTGCTGCGTCCAGTGAGCTACACTACTCTCTCCTTTCCCGGGTGAAAAACACTCTCCGGGAGAAAGAAAAGTGTGAGAACAGAAAAGTGATTGTATAACATTTTAAAATCCAATTGCTAGGAAAACACAGCTATCCTGTTGTCACAGACGGAGAGAGGACGTTCTCAGCTTTCTGTGTGTAGATTTTTTTATTTCTCAAATATCAATTATGAGCACAATAGCAACTATTTTACAAATATATTTGATATGGCTTTGAGATGTGTGAGTGGCACCAGGGGAACATTTTCATCTGGAGCCCTGCAACAAGTAGAATTTCCTCCATATGGAAAAGTATTACTTCTGTTAGTGGACAAAGATAAGAAGAATGTTGGCGCGGCCAAAGTAGACCACTGTGCAGCTATCTATTCAGGTGGGATGCAATTTTGGAAATATATATAATATAATAATTTGTTTTATCATTATTATTGTATATCAGTTATTGTAGGCCTAATTATTCATCCAAAAGTTTTTTTTAATGCAAAGAGTGTTTTGCTTCATTCTGATGAGACAGTTTTGTTGGCTAAATATAGCTTGATCAGTCGTTTTAATTGTGTGCTCCATATTTAGTTTAAGATTATAAGTAGGCCTGTTGTAAAATAAACATCATTAGTATATTGCTGTCATTTGTTGGATATGGTAGGCACTAGCCTTTCTTGGATATTGCTGCAATATAGCCTATACAAAACTATTGTGAAGGTTTAAACCAGTTTGCAAGTTCTCTGTTCTCTGCTACCGCACGGCAAGTGGTCCCAGAGGGCCAAGTCTAGGTCCAAAAAGCTTCTACTCCCAAGCCATAATACTCCTGGAACAGGTAATCAAAGGGCTACCCAGACCCCTCTTTTACGCTGCTGCTACTCTCTGTTTATTATCTATGCATAGTCACTTTAACCTGACCTACTTGTACATATTACCTCGACTAACCGGTGCCCATTGACTCTGTACCGATACCCCCTGTATATAGTACTGCTTGTTATTTTACTGCTGCTGTTGAATTATTTGTTACTTTTATTTTCTATTTAACACTTTTTTTGTTAAAGCATTGTTGGTTAAGGGCTCGTAAGTAAGCATTTCACTGTAAGGTCTACTACACCTATTGTATTCGACGTATGTGACAAATACAATTTGATTTGTTTAATTCTGTTCAGCCATTTTTTGGGGCCAAATTAAGTTCCAATTGTAACGTTTGCCGCAATAGAATGCTCGTATTTTCTCTATCAACAATGGCTTGAGTTACTTTTGATACTACCCTAATAAAGTTAAGATTCTTTAGTGAAGGTTTGTGTGGTGTGGCTATTAGCCTATGGTATGAAGGCAGTGTGTAAAGGCTCTCAAATTGACTCCGACAGTTGAACTTGACATGTGGAAGAATGTCTTAGGCCTACCAGAGTTACTCCTATAATCTAACAATACAATGCTTATCTTTCTAAGAAAACAAATGAACTAGCCTCTTTCCGTACGTCTATATCTGTATAGCAGGGATAACAAGGACAATGTAATGCATGTCGGTGTTGTAGCTCTCTCTCTCTCTCTCTCTCTCTCTCTCTCTCTCTCTCTCTCTCTCTCTCTCTCTCTCTCTCTCTCTCTCTCTCTCTCTCTCTCTCTCTCTCTCTCTCTCTCTCTCTCTCTCTCTCTCTCTCTCTCTCTCTCTCTCTCTCTCTCTCTCTCTCTCTCTCTCTCTCTCTCTCTCTCTCTCTCTCTCTCTCTCTCTCTCTCTCTCTCTTCTCTCTCTCTCTCTCTCTCTCTCTCTCTCTCTCTCTTCTCTCAATAATAATAATAATAATAATAATAATAATAATACGCAAGTATAAACACCATGGGACCACGCAGCCGCCATACCGCTCAGGAAGGTGTTCTGTCTCCTAGAGATGAACATACTTTGGTGCGAAAAGTGCAAATCAATCCCAGAACAACAGCAATGGACCTTGTGAAGATGCTGGAGGGAACAGGTACAAAAGTATATTTATCCACAGTAAAACGAGTCCTCTATCGACATAACCTGAATGGCTGCTCAGCAAGGAAGAAGCAACTGCTCCAAAACCGCCATAAAAAAGCCAGACTACGGTTTGCAACTGCTTACTTTTACCGTACTTTACCTGTCCTCTGGTCTGATGAAACAAAAATAGAACTGTTTGGCCATAATGACCATCATTATGTTTGCAGGAAAAAATGAATATATATATATTAATATGAATACAGTGGTTGCCAAAGCCAATAGGCCTATGCAGGCAATGGCCTGACACATTTAGTGCTCAAACCTCCGACAGCTGAACCGTGAGGTGGACAACTATTGTTTTAGGAAAGTAAAAGCCCCAAAAAACAATAGGCTATAAAAGTGTTGCATAAGCTACAGATTAAAACACAAGGAAGTGTTGATGTAATTAGTTCTAGGCTGTTTTAATGCGACATAAATGTGGCTCTTCTGAAAAGGTAAGAAACAATCTAGCTGATTGGTTTTGATAAAAAAATATTGCTTTAATTTGTAGGGCACTGTCCATGGTGCTGATAAGGCACAACCTGTCAGTTCTTGGTCAAAAGTATTTGAAGGAGAATTCAATACAATTCCAATGCAAGAACCCAACTGACACAACTGGGTATAGCTACATAGTGGTATGTTTCATCATAGAAATAGATACTATTATGGTGTTCTTGGTAGCCCATTGGATTTCTTGGTAGCCTATTGGTTTTCTTGGTAGCCTATTGGTTTTCTTGGTAGCCTATTGGTTTTCTTGGTAGCCTATTGGTTTTCGTGGTTGTAAATGGAACTTGCGTATTGGAAACATGTTCGAACTTGATTCACAGAAGTCTATTGTGCCATTTCAAAATGTTTTGCTGAACTCATGAGTTGGATGATTTTCCATCTTTAAAGTGGGCCTGTAGGCCTATTTATTTAGCAAGACAGCTGTGCATGGCTGCATCTCACTGTAGTAGGCTATGTTTTGGTTATTTGGATCTTAATGGAACTAGCCTAAATATAGATTGTGTCATGCCTATAGATTGTGTCATCAATTCTGTTTACTAGGCCTACGACTTGGTATCACTGTTATGTTCGATTCGCATTCATTCGTTTGCATGTGTCGGTATTTTAAGCCAAACTGCTATTCAGTCATTTGTTTGCATGCGTTAATAACTAGGCTACTACTTTCAGCATTTAGTTTGCATTATATTGGTAAGACAGCTGTGTGTATGGCTTCATTCACATAGGGTAATTCACCTATTACAAACAGCCTATGTATCTTGTAGCCTATATTTATTACCAAAACTGCCTTGCTTGACTGTGTAGGGTGCTGTCCATTGTGCTGATAGAGTGCAGCGGAGATTGGCGCAAAATCTGTCACGTCAAAAGCACTCAATGATCTGAGTCTCGGCATGTTATGTTTATGTTTATTGTGGTATAGCATGATGTACAGTAGGGTCATATCGTCATACTGTCCTTCCCTCACCGCAGGATTTACGCTATTACAGGCTTAGTACACAAGGAAAGGCAAAAAAAGCCCATCGACGTCTATTACAAGAATGCTAGCAAAATGAGTAATAGCACATTTCCATGGAGCCTGCGAGCGCAATATGCTAACGAGCGCAAAGAAAAATAAAATAATTGCAAAGACAGGCAATCCAGCAAATAAAGTTACACAGGGCTTTTGGAAAGTATTCAGAGCCCTTGACTTTTTCCACATTTTGTTACATTACAGCCTTATTCTAAAATGGATTAAATAAAATAAATTCCTCAGCAATCTACACACAATAACACAGAATGACAAAGCGAAAACAGTTTTAAAAATGTTGGCACATTTATTAAAAATAAAATACAGAAATACCTTGACTACAGAAGTATTCAGACCCTTTACAATGAGACACTAAATTTAGCTCAGGTGCATCCTGTTTCCATTGATCATCCCTGAGTTGTTTCTACAACTTGATTGGATCCACCTGTGGTAAATTCAATTGATTGGACATGATTTGGAAAGGCACACACCTGTCTATAATACTGTCCCACAGTTGACAGTGCATGTCAGAGCAAAAACAAGGCCATGAGGTCAAAGGAATTGTCAGTCGAGCTCCAAGACAGGATTGTGTCGAGGCACAGATCTGGCAAAGGGTACCAACAAATTGCTGCAGCATTGAAGGTCCCCAAGAACACAGTGGCCTCAATTATTCTTAAATGGAAGAAGTTTGTAACCACCAAGACTACTTCTAGAGCTGGGGGCAACCGGGGGAGAAGGGCCTTGCTCAGGGAGGTGACCAAGAACCTGATGGTCACTCTGACAGAGCTCTAGAGTTACTCTGTGGAGATGGGAGAACCTTCCAGAACGACAACCATCTCTGCAGCATTCCACCAATCAGGCCTTTAAGGTAGAGTGGCCAGACAGAAGCCACTCCTCAGTAAAAGGCACATGACCGCCCGCTTGGAGTTTGCCAAAAGGCACCTAAAGACTCTCTGACCACGAATAACAAGGTTCTCTGTTCTGATGAAATCAAGATTGAAGAAGACTCGATGCTGTAATCGCTGCCAAAGGTGTTGAGTAAAGGGTCAGAATACTTATGTAAATGTAACATTTCAGTTGTTTATTTTGAATATATGAGCAAAAGTTTCTACAAAGCTGTGTTTGCTTTGTCATTATGGGGTGTTGTGTTTAGACTGATGAGGGAAACAAACTATTTCATACATTTTAGAATAAAGCTGTAATGTAACAAAATGTGGAAAAAGTCAAGGGGTCGGAATACTTTCCGAAGGCACTGTATATAGGAAGGAGCTACCTGAATGTCAAGCTTGATGAATTTGGACATTTACAAGCGAATGTGAATGAGAGACATTGTGCAAATAAAGAAGGTTTTGACGCATGCTTGTCTAAAGGAAGAACTGTACTGGCTCTCCAGCAGCATGTCTACATGCTGTAGTCTGGAGTCGCCAGAGCAACGGGCCTGCCTGCTCTGCTCGGAGAAGAGGGGGAGGGAGCAGACGGTCCAAGAACAGAGAGGAGAAAAAACGCAAGGAAATCAAGATACTGTAGCAGTGGCAGCTGTATGAATAACTCATCCAAAGAGCTTTGACTTATCAAACACGGCAGATAGCTAACACAATATGATGCCCCGTTAACCTTATTAATTTAGCCACTTACTTAGATAGCAACTTAAACTTAAGGGTTGTGTTAATTCTGCGTTTTTCACGCAGGAAAGATAAAACGCATAAGAAATATCTTGCTGCTTTTTACTGGCTACATTCTTTCTATGATAGACCTTTCTATGACCTAAACATAAAAAATATGACGGCCAAGCATTATTTTTGCAAAAAGACCTTGCTTTTTCATTGTAAGCTCAGCATTACAGCATTACACTTTGGTTGTCATCTGATGTCACTAATGTATTTTCTGTGAAGGAAAATTATAGTTGCAGATCACTATATTGAAGCAAAAAAAAACACTTGACTTTCAATATAAAACGCGACCCCTGTCAATACACAGCTGGACTCACCTGCCTCTTTCTCACATTGTTTACAAAAAACATGACTGGCTAAACTTTTTTGGGAACTAAGCAAGCTTCATAATATAAATTGAAAGTTGAAATGAAAAATGTGATCGGCTTTATCTCCTAACACACTGCACAAGTTGACTGCAGGTATTTACTTAAAAAATAGCTACAAATATTAAAATGTATTGAAAAACTTCAAATAAATAGTTTCAACGGCATTCGCGGTATTGAAAAACTCCGGTATACATGGTATACTGCGCAAGCCTAACATGCAATGCCTTCAGAAAGTACTCACACCCCTTAACCTTTTCCATATTTTGTTGTGTTACAGCCTGAATTTAAAATTGATTTAATTGAGATGTTTTGTCACTGGCCTCCACACAGTGAATTTCAACCAACCAACCACAAAGACCAGGGAGGTTTTCCAATGCCTCGTAAAGAAGTGCACCTATTGGTAGACCTTACATTGAATATCCCTTTGAGCATGGTTATTCATTACACTTTGGATGGTGTATCAATACACCAAGCTACTACAAAGATACAGGCGTCCTTCCTAACTCATTTGCGAGAGAGGAAGGAAACCTGCTCAGGGATTTCACCATGTGGAAAAAGTAAAGAGGTATGAATACTTTCTGAATGCACGGTAAGCAGAATTCAATACAAGAACCTCCCAAAATGGTGCCCTCTCACCGATTTCAATTGCCCCCTTGTCCTGGCACCGGGTCTGCTCTGGGTGGGTGATTTTGTCAGGCTGGGGAGCTGTGTTTAGTAGTGGACTGCTGTGAGCCCTTTTCAGCTGAGAGAGGAAAATAGCATCTGTAATGGAGTGTGTGTCGTTTCAGGAAATTGGGATATTTAGTTGTGTGTTGTAGCATTCAGACTGATATAGCTCTAAGCAAAGGCCTGAGCTGGTGCAGAGTTTTATGCCAACCTTGAGCCAGACGGACTATAACATGTTTTCCAATTAGCTACCAGATCACAGGCTGATTCAATACCCGTTAGGTCCGTGAAATGGCTGGTGCTCTGGCTAAAATCAACACAGCGACGATTTGATGTGTCCACCGGTTCTAGGTGGGAGAGGTAGAAGGCCAGGGAGAGAGAGAGGGAGAAAAAAAAGAGAGAGAGAGAGAGCAAATAGAGGGCAAGCCAGGGAGGCAGGGGGTGGATGTCAAATCCCATCAAAGAGATCTAAGAACTCAGTGGGTATTCAGCAGTCTGCTGGTGTGTGTGGCTGTGTGTGTGTGTATGTGTGTGATAAGCTGCGACAGCGCTAAAGACAGGATCCCTGCAGACACAGTAACCTGTGAGGGATGCGACTAAAAGGCCTTGTGTCAAAAACACCAGAGGGAGAGAGAGAGAGAGAGAGAGAGAGAGAGAGAGAGAGAGAGAGAGAGAGAGAGAGAGAGAGAGAGAGAGAGAGAGAGAGAGAGAGAGAGAGAGAGAGAGAGAGAGAGAGAGAGAGAGAGAGAGAGAGAGAGAGAGAGAGAGAGAGAAAGAGAGAAAGAGAGAAAGAGAGAGAGAGAGAGAGAGAGAGAGAGAAAGAGAGAAAGAGAGAGAGAGAGAGAGAGAGAGAGAGAGAGAGAGAGAGAGAGAGAGAGAGAGAGAGAGTGAGTAAGAGAGAGTGAGTAAGAGAGAGTGAGTAAGAGAGAAAAGAAGCAAAAGAGGCAGATTTTTCTACAGCAGGAAAGTGTGAAGAGAGGGATTACTATAGAGAGCCTACCTATACTGAACTGGAACAGTAAGAGAATAACCGACACAGACGATCAGAAGGAAATAGCTTTCTGAACCATCCTCTGAACACTCTCTGAGCTATGCTACATGCCTTCAAAAAGGATGACAAATGAGAGCTCAGAACGTTTACATTTCCTACAGTCTGAAAAAGACAAAAAGAGAATGTGTTTAAAAACAAAGAAAGATCTAAGTCTCTAAGGTCTCAGGATGTTGATCGTGATAAACGGGATGCCATGTGAGATAACCAGCAGAATTAGATCCGGTGTTTAGGACAAAATCACAATTTTGAAGGTATTAGTAGCTTTCGAATTTCGAAAGGGGAGGGGACATTCGGCCAGTAACTTGCCAAGAGAGAGGGTGGAGCTCTTCATTCTGGTTCAGATCCTCATTTAATCTCTTCTCTTATATGGACTAAGAATTTAAATATATTCTCTGGTACTTTTGTATACTTTTTAGCCAGTAATTCTGAAAGTAGTGCCCGTGAACCAAAAGTGGTCCCTGAAAATTGCGTACTACAAAACAAATAGATATGTGCACCACGTCATTGTTCTCTCGCTCGCTCTACTACGTGTGCATCTTGTTAGCTGTCACTCAAATTGCGAGGGGCTGAAGCTCATTGGCTGAAATTCTAATTGCTAGGGGGCTGGCCCACATGGGGTCAAATGAAGGGAAAATGAAGCCGCACATATTCCAGAAAACAGTCACTTTCAAATGAGGGATTTCGTTGCTAATTAAGGTAAAACAGTAACTCTGCTCATAGATTATGCCTGTATGAACTACACATTTACACATCCAGCCCAAAGCGGGAGGATTGAATTTGACTTACTAGTCTTCAATGTACTGGAGCATGTCTTTAATCAAGCATCTGCCCAATTACACAAGACTATAGTTCTGGGTTAATCGAGATAAGGTCCACACTAGTATAGTTCTGAATTTTAAGTGTCCAAAAAGCAGAGTAAAATTTCAAACAGTCTCTGAGCCCTGACGTGGCTGTCCAAAGCCAGTCTTAACATACATAATTGAAAGTGGTCATGAAGACTGGAGGATTGAGTTCTCTGTGAGATGAAGTCTATTCCAGCCCCTCTCTGAAAGAGAGCCTTTACAGCCTTCCTCCCACCCGCTCGCCCAGGGGTGAACTACTGCTATTAAAGATCCTGTACTGTGGGTCTGACTGGGGCTCAGTGGGGCTAGAGAGAGAACTACTTTTAATTGCCCTCATCCCCTGACTCCCTGGCACAGAGAATTGTAAATTAAACATTTAGATTCTAACCCATCAGAACAGGGGTTGTAAAGCAGGAGTTTTATATCCCATTTAAAAAGTTAAATCTCCTGTCTGGGTGAGTTAGGGTAATCATTCCCCATAAGAGGTGGTATTGGAACGACTGGGACAGGCGTGTGTGTGTGTGTGTTTGCTTCTCTTATAGTATTGTGTTTTTATCCTGTATGCATCTTTTTGAGTCATAACTTTGCTTTGAGTCATTGTGAGTCGCATCCCGGACAGATCATCCATTATGACCGCACACACACACACACACACACGCACGCACGCACACACCTCTGTATGGTAATTGGAGAGGTAGTGTATTAGTGAATAGCATCAGACCACAGAGTGTCTGTGTGTGATATTTGGTGCCCAGTGAGAGGGAGAAAGCAGATGCTACAAGGAGGAATTGATCCACTGTGTGAGTGTCTGTGTGTGTTTGTGTGTGATATCTAATCTATAATCATAATGGACGCTCCGTCTGGAGTCTGGACTGAACTCATCTATTGACAGGCTATTCCCAGTCATAAACAGCCTGTTGTAGCTTAGTGAACACAATACAGGCCACAGGCTGCCTGGGATACAGGCTGGGACAACACACACTGGCTGGCTGAGGAGAGGCAGGGTGAGGGGGCTGGCCCAGAATACTTATGGATAGAGCTAATACATTCACTTGCCTACAGCCAAGTATTTTCACAAAGCCACTTGCAGTACATCCACTTGCAAGTACATTTGTAAAGGTCCATTGCTATCAGGGTATAAACTAATGATTACAATGTGAAAGTTAAAAGGCCATAGATTATATAACTTCCTTGTGACCCACAAGATACATAGCACAGATGTTTGAAGTTACAAGAGCATCCCTCCAGACCATCTCTAAAGGACTCTAAAATGATTCAGCAAAGACCTGGCAGTGGTTCCAGGATTCATGATCACTGCATTACAGTGGATCCATATCTGACAGAATGTCTTGCATTATGTCTTTAGTCTTCTGCTGCCCCATCTATACACCGTAACATCCCCAGTGCTAAATTCACTGTGTAAAAAGTGATGGACTCCCATAGAGTTGTTTTAGCAACTGGCAGTGCCAATGACCCCTAGTGTCAGTGCTGATAACTGGTGTTCATTTCTAAGGTTTTACTCTATTAGTGTAGACCTTTACTCAGTAAGTGTAAACATCACCACAACCCCGCCCATAAATTCAGTTTCTGCGTTCAAATGTCCTCTTTTCTCGACGCCATTGCTCGGTCAACAAAATCCTCATTTGTTCCACGCAAAGGTGAGTTTTAAACAATTATTCCACTGATATTATTTAGCTATTTTAATTGAAATACTTGATACTTGGTTGTCAGACTGCAGTGTAACAATAAAAAGTGACCGTTTTGATTGTGTGTGTGCAGCTAAACATTAGAGTTACTTGCGTTTCACCTTTTGCACGTCTTTGCTAGATAGCTAGCATGCTATCTAACTAGCTCGCCCCTGTCCTGTGCAGTTCGTCTGCTCCACGTGGTGGTTCCATGGACGTGTCTCATTTCAGCACCAAGCTTTTTTAGCCTCATGCTAGTTTGTTCTCTTTATTTCATCTCCTTACTATATATTGAGGACTAATCTGATTTAAAAGTGAGTAATGTTTATTTAGCCAAATTATAACTGCATTTTCAACTTGTGGGTGATGCTTATAGATAAATATTATGGGCATTGCATCGGCAGCTAGCTAGTCTAGCTAACTGCGTTTCCCACTCACTTTCTCACTAGTTGATTTTGTCAGTCTTGTAAGACTGCCCCAAGAACATGACAACTTTATATAGTGACTAGCTGGAATGTTGTGTTTTTTTCTGAACTAATTTGGCTGTGTCCATACTTTGAGACAGTGAATGTGAGTTGAATAGTCTGTTTGCTGTAATTTGGGACCCGCTTCAAGTAATATCAGTCAAGTTGTTGTCATGATCCAATATTTTCATAATTTACTTTGAAATTAGCATTGCTAAGTAAAGGAGTATTGGTGGAAACATTTGTAGTCCTCCTGATATAATGTGTCATGATTGAAATACAAATGTAATGCTTTTTCATCCATTTTGGCCTCATCTCGTACCATTAACTGCTTTCAGACCTAGTCCTGCTGATCAGGGTGAAATTCAATGGTGATCAAAAATATGTTAAGATAATTGACCTGATACTTGAAACCCTTTTGATTGGAGGTAAACTTTTCATTTGTGATTGGAAATGTATGGTGTTCATACCAGTCAGTCTGATTACTCTTACCATTACGATTGTCATTCTAATTGTACGTTGTTGTTTTAATGTTTGTCACAGCTTTCCTGACATTTGAGATCCCACTTACTAGTTTATCAGAGACAAAGCTGTATGATGGGTCTGGAACTGAAGTTGATGGGGATGTGTTTGAGGAGGTGGTGACACGGCCAAATCTTGGTGTTTCCAAGCTCACACTGAACAATGATGCTAAAGTAATGTGTTGGTTTTCAAGTCTTGGTTATTTGTGGCATCACTCTCAATATAACCATACATTTGACATGCCTGTGTTGTTATTGTGTATTTCAGAATCTTCCCTGATGAGTCCTGTCTCTGCCAGTTCTGTGATGGGTGGTTCAGACCATGAGTCGGATGATACAATCATTTTGAGCGAAGATAGAAGCCCCTCACGGAAGCATCAAAGATCTGATGACGAAGCAAAAAAGGTAAGTTGGTAATTCATTCTTCAATTCTTCTTGCCATCAAATTGATTTGTCACTGCTGGGTTTTTTTTACATACTGAAGAAAAAACCTGGTGGAGAGGTTGTCATCAAGGAATACTCCAAAACGAACAGCCTAACTGACTGCACCAGACGAAAGATGATCAACATTCTGCAATGGCAATGACAGACTCTCATGGGTAAGTTTAAAGGAAAGATTCATAATGAAAATGGTTGAGCATTACTTGCTCCCATATCTGCTGAATGTTAAAAAAATGACGTCTGAATCAGTATCTCAGTCACATAATTGGTTGGGCTACTGCTGACCATCCACTGCTATTGGTTGAAGATTTCTCTGGTATTAAACTCGATGGGCATGATACTGATTCAAAAATCACTGCTGATAATTACCTGACTGGGGACCAACGCTGCTTGTGGAGATTCTGATTGCCGTCTAAACATAGCATTATATTCTTGTCAGGACATCAACACCACACAGTGTGAGAGAAACATTTGCACAAGGCATCGTCTCCTTCTTCCCATGCCTGAAGGATCCCTACAACACAACTGGATATGTAAGTATACATTACGACTGATAAAGGGCATCTGCGTTTAATTCGTCTGGTATGGTATCTGAGCAAATGGGACTTATTTGTTTTTTCTTTCAAGATTAGTAACCATGTTCATTTTCTTAAGGAACATTATTATGACCCTAATAGTGGAGAAGGGTAACTTTCGTATAGAATCTAAACGAGAAAAAGAGGGATTTGGCTTCTTCTGAGAAACGACCAACTCAACTATACTATGGAGGAGGGCAAACTGCTGAGAGGGAGTCCATCCCATCCACTTTGGCTACCCTGAGTGAAGACCGGTGCAGAGAGGCCATTTCTCTTATGAAGCATTCTTCTGATGAAGAAACAGTTAAGCAGAATATTAAATTGACCTACGGGAGGTTGTGGTTGTGGACAGTTGTCTTTTATACTGATAACAAGTTCAAACAGGTGTCATTAGTACAGGGAACAAGTGGAGGACAGAGGAGCCTCTTAAAGAAGTTACAGGTCTGTGAGAGCCAGAAATCTTGCTTGTTTGTAGGTGACCAAATACTTATTTTCCACCATAATTTGCAAATTAATTCATTAAAAATCCTACAATGTGATTTTCTGGATTTCTTTTCTCTCATTTTGTCTGTCATAGTTGAAGTGTACCTATGATGAAAATTACAGGCCTCTCATCTTTTTAAGTGGGAGAACTTGCACAATTGGTGGCTGACTAAATACTTTTTTGCCCCACTGCATATGTAGGTATGGTTAAAGTGACTATGCATATATGTTAAAAAGAGAGTTGCAGTAGCGTAAAAGAGGGGTTGGCCGGGACACAGTGCAGATAGTCCGGGTAGCCAATGTGCGGGGGCACCGGTTAGTCAGGCTAATTGAGGTAGTAGGTACATGAATGTATAGTTAAAGTGATTATGCATATATGATAAACAAGAGTAGCAGCAGCAGCGTAAGAGGGGTTGCGTGGGCGGGACAATGCAAATAGTGCAGGTAGCCATTTGATTACCTGTTCAGGAGTCTTATGGCTTGGGGGTAAAAACTGTTGAGAAGCCTTTTGGACCTGACTTGGCTCTCCGGTACCGTGTGCCATGCGGTAGTAGAGAGAACAGTCTATGACTGGGGAGGCTGGAGTCTTTGACAATTTTTAGGGCCTTCCTCTGACACCGCCTGGTGTAGAGGTCCTGGATGGCAGGCAGCTTAGCCCCAGTGATGTACTGGGCCGTATGCACTACCCTCTGTAGTGCCTTGTGGTCGGAGGCCGAGCAGTTGCCGTACCAGACAGTGATGCAACCAGTCAGGATATTCTCGATGCTGCAGCTGTAGAACTTTTTGAGGATCTAAGGACCCGTGCCAAAAATGTTTTGTTTTCTGAGGAGAAATAGGCTCTTCACAACTGTCTTGGTGTGTGTGGACCAGTCTAGTTGGTGATGTGGACACCAAGGAACTTGAAGCTCTCCATCTGCTCCATTACAGCCCCGTTGCTTAGAATGGGGGTATACTCGGTCCTCCTTTTCCTATAGTCCACAATCATCTCCTTTGTCTTGCTTATGTTGAGGGATAGGTTGTTATTCAGGCACCACCCGGCCAGGTCTATTACCTCCTCCCTATAGGCTGTCTCGTTGTTGTCGGTGATCAGGCCTACCACTGTTGTGTCGTCTGCAAACTTAATGATGGTGTTGTAGTCGTGGGTGAACAGGGAGTACAGGAGGGGACTGAGCACGCACCCCTGAGAGGATCAGCATGGCGGATGTGTTGTTACATACCCTCACCACCTTGGGGCGGCCCGTCAGGAAGTCCAGGATCCAGTTGCAGAGGGAGGTGTTTAGTCCCAGGATCTTTAGCTTTGAGGGTACTATGTTGTTGAATGCTGAACTGTAGTCAATGAATAGCATTCTCACATAGGTGTTTCTTTTGTCCAGGTGGGAAAGGGCAGTGTGGAGTGCAATAGAGATTGCATCATCTGTGGATCTGTTTTGCCAGTATGCAAATTGGAGTGGGTCTAGGGTTTCTGGGATAATGTGAGCCATTATCAGCCTTTCAAAGCACTTCATGGCTACGGACGTTTGTGCTACGGGTCTGTAGTTATTTAGGCAGGTTGCCTTCGTGTTCTTGAGCACAGGGACTATGGTGGTCTGCTTGAAAGATGTACAGTAGGTATTACAGACTCAATCAGGGACATGTTGCCAGTTGGTCAGCACATGCCCAGAGGACACGTCCTGGAAATCCATCTGGTCCCGAGGCCTTGTGAATGTTGACCTGTTTAAAGGATTTACTCATGTCGGATACGAAGAGCGTGATCACACAGTCGTCCAGAACAGCTGATGCTCTCATGTATGCCTGTGTTGCTTGCCTCGAAGCGATCATAGAATTGTGGTCAGATTGACCAAATGGAGGGCGAGGGAGCGCTTTGTACGCGTCTCTGTGTGTGGAGTACAGGTGATCTAGAATTGTTTTCCCTCTGGTTGCGTATTTAACATGTTGATAGAAATGGGGTAAAACGGATTTAAGTTTCCCTACATAAAAATCCCCGGCCACTAGGAGCACCGCCTCTGGGTGAGCGGTTTCTTATTTCTAGTTGTAACCATGTTACACAATATCTAACAAGAACACACTTGATATGTGTGCATCTGCTATTGCACAACTGCTGGCTGGCTGCAGGTGTAGGTCAGACGACTGTAAATAGTTTTGTATCTTCCATGGAAGAAGCAGTTCAAGAGATACAGGGTCAAGCTAAAGTGACCGCTCGTCCGTGTATATCTTCAAAGACACAGAAACTGTCACAAAAATCCAACATTCTTTTCAGGATATTGAAAATCATTTCACATTGTTGGTATACATTACCTGTTTGGTTTTGTAGAATCATTTCGTGCTCGATATTGTTGCCGTTTTTGCCTCACGGAAAAAGTAGACTTTCAAACTGTTCTTTGAGGATGACCCAAGAGTGACTTTATGAACAAAACACGCACTCAGACCACTGTCAAACTATTCAGTCAAACCCAACACTACCGCATGTGTACGCTGTGAAGCATACTTGCTTATTGAACTCTTCAATACTACAGACACATTTTCTGTTGATATAATGCATGACATTTTAGGAGGAGTTGCACAATGAGGTCCAACTTGTGTTACAGTATTTACAAGCCAACGTTGACTCCTAAAGATGTGTATGGTAGAGTTCATTCATATAACTATGGCTACACAGAGAGGAGGAATCGTCCACCTGCACTCAAATTGGATCATGGGAGCAATGATTTGGGTCTAAATGCTGTGTTACTACTACTATTGTGTTTTCTCCTATACTAACAGAGGGCATGACTATATATCTGAAGCACTTAATTGCTGAAGATCATAGGCTTTTCAATGATTTGTTTCCTGATATAAATCTGTTACCGAAACACCACTTCAAGATACATTATCCTTGTTGTATAAGGAATATTGGGCCCATTCTTCCCTCGTGGTGTAAATGTGCTACGAAGCAAAAACAATTTCTTTAAAAAGCAACTGAAGAGTTTTAAGAATGTCACTATGAACTTAGCCAAGAAACACAAATGACATGGCATATAACTGAGAAACCTTCAGCCAGGATAGACTAGCTATCAGCCAGGATGGACTAGCTATCAGCCAGGATGGACTAGCTATAGGTCCAGGATAGACTAGCTATCAGCCAGGATGGACTAGCTATCAGCCAGGATGGACTAGCTATAGGTCCAGGATAGACTAGCTATCAGCCAGGATAGACTAGCTATCAGCCAGGATGGACTAGCTATCAGCCAGGATGGACTAGCTATAGGTCCAGGATAGACTAGCTATCAGCCAGGATGGACTAGCTATCAGCCAGGATGGACTAGCTATAGGTCCAGGATAGACTAGCTATCAGCCAGGATGGACTAGCTATCAGCCAGGATGGACTAGCTATAGGTCCAGGATAGACTAGCTATCAGCCAGGATAGACTAGCTATCAGCCAGGATGGATTGCTATAGGTCAGGATGGACTAGCTATAGGTCAGGGAAAGATGTCCAGGCTCAATCACCTGAAAGAAGGCCATGAGATTGCTGCCAAGTTGAATGTCTCAGTACACACACATGTTTTGACAGTTAAATGGGTAAAGCCCCATGGTACAGAATATCGTCTTGATTTGGCCATATGTGGTGAAGTAGTCATTGAAATGCCAGTATTTTACAAAATGAAGGCTATTGTTTTGAAAGAGGAAAATGTTTTGTTGGTTGGGTCAGGTCTTGAAACCTTATGTTTTGATCATTTGCATGCATTTAAAGTTGTTTTGAAGCGAAGTCCACCATGCAAGGTATTTCATGTACCACAAACCTTTTGATTTCCTCATGCCATATGGAGCAAAGGATTTTTTTGACTACATTGTCCCCTACTGTCACTTGATAACAGTTTAAGCCAGTGCTGAGACTTATGGTTTGGTTGAGAGAAACAAATGTGTTTTTAATGTGAAAGTCAGTATTTTCCAACAAACCTTTTGATTTGCTCATGTCATATGGAGCAAGGGATTCTTTTGACTACATTCTACTGTCACTTGATAACAGTGTAAGACAGGGCTGAGACTTACGGTTTGTTCATAATAAACATATTTGAATGTTGAAACAGCTTTGCTTGAGTTTATTGTGAAATTCCAAGTGTTTTCACAAAATATAATTTCCATTTACATGGGGGAAGAGTAAATAAATGAACACTGAATAGAGTAAACACATTCTTAGTCTAATAGGAGTCACCCTAGATCAACACTAGTGAATGTCACTATAACACTCCGCGTTGATTACTTCTTCGTGTTAAATTTGATCAACACCAGCCAGTGTAGTGCAGTGTTAACTTTTTGCACCCCTCTGTGTTAAATCAACACTTTGATCAGTGTACTTTTTACTCTGTGTAAAGTGGGACCATATGTACTCACTGACAGTGTTACATTTAACACTTTCAAATTTACTGTGTAGGCAAATGCACACACACACACATTGTGAGCGGAGAGAGACAGAGACTATAGCCTTGTCACGGGAGGGTTGTCTCCGCACGTCACAGTTTAGCAGAGGAGCGGAGTTGACGGAAATCTGAGCCTCAAACTTCAGAATGGCTGGGAGGGGCGTGTGTGTGTGTACGTGTGATGCACTGCGGCTGATCTGCTGTAATAGATTGATTTACATATGAACACAACACCTCCGTGGCATAATCTCTGCTTTAATGCCAGTTACATGGCTCTGAGCTCGCTCTTCCTACCCCCTCCCTCTCTCTATCCCACCCAGTGTGTAACCTCAACCCAGGGAGGTTAAACAGAAAGGTCTCCCCTGGTGTTCTTCCTTCTCATCCCTCTGTTTTTCTGTTTTGGACAGGTCAGACCTGGAGTCTGATCATTCACCTTTCATGCTGTTACATTAATACACAACCTCTCTGCTTCCAATCAGTCTGAATAAGAACACTCCCTCGGATAAACACTGGCTTTGCTAATGATGGAACTAACTTTTCAGCTAATCTCTCTTATTGTAATATTAAAATGCAAGGTTATAATGTTTCCACTGTTTTCTATTTTTAATTGCAGTTTTTTCAGTAAACACTAGCTATGTAACTGTAATTCCAATGTGTACTTTATACCCCAAGGAGATACATTTCCCAGAAGAACAGCAGATCAAACAAAGAGCTCCATCCTCTGTTTTTGCAAGTTACAGGCCAAATGTCCCCTCCCCATCAGAAAATCGAAAGATACTATCACCTGCGAAATTGTGATTTGTCCAAATAACCAATGACTAAAAACCCAAGCGGAACTAATGCTGACAGATGGATAAAAAGCATTTTTACGCTAAGGATCCTGAGGTCACTGTGAAGAAAGGACAAATGCCAAGAAAATATACAAAATACTAACTTTGCATTGTGTGTGGGTATGTGCATGCTTGTGAGTATGTACAGTGCCTTGCGAAAGTATTCGGCCCCCTTGAACTTTGCGACCTTTTGCCACATTTCAGGCTTCAAACATAAAGATATAAAACTGTATTTTTTTGTGAAGAATCAACAACAAGTGGGACACAATCATGAAGTGGAACGACATTTATTGGATATTTCAAACTTTTTTTAACAAATCAAAAAGTGAAAAATTGGGCGTGCAAAATTATTCAGCCCCCTTAAGTTAATACTTTGTAGCGCCAGCCTTTTGGTGCGATTACAGCTGTAAGTCGCTTGGGGTATGTCTCTATCAGTTTTGCACATCGAGAGACTGACATTTTTTCCCATTCCTCCTTGCAAAACAGCTCGAGCTCAGTGAGGTTGGATGGAGAGCATTTGTGAACAGTAGTTTTCAGTTCTTTCCACAGATTCTCGATTGGATTCAGGTCTGGCCATTCTAACACCTGGATATGTTTATTTTTGAACCATTCCATTGTAGATTTTGCTTTATGTTTTGGATCATTGTCTTGTTGGAAGACAAATCTCCGTCCCAGTCTCAGGTCTTTTGCAGACTCCATCAGGTTTTCTTCCAGAATGGTCCTGTATTTGGCTCCATCCATCTTCCCATCAATTTTAACCATCTTCCCTGTCCCTGCTGAAGAAAAGCAGGCCCAAACCATGATTCTGCCACCACCATGTTTGACAGTGGGGATGGTGTGTTCAGGGTGATGAGCTGTGTTGCTTTTACGCCAAACATAACGTTTTGCATTGTTGCCAAAAAGTTCCATTTTGGTTTCATCTGACCAGAGCACCTTCTTCCACATGTTTGGTGTGTCTCCCAGGTGGCTTGTGGCAAACTTTAAACAACTCTTTTTATGGATATCTTTAAGAAATGGCTTTCTTCTTGCCACTCTTCCATAAAGGCCAGATTTGTGCAATATACGACTGATTGTTGTCCTATGGACAGAGTCTCCCACCTCAGCTGTAGATCTCTGCAGTTCATCCAGAGTGATCATGGGCCTCTTGGCTGCATCTCTGATCAGTCTTCTCCTTGTATGAGCTGAAAGTTTAGAGGGACGGCCAGGTCTTGGTAGATTTGCAGTGGTCTGATACTCCTTCCATTTCAATATTATCGCTTGCACAGTGCTCCTTGGGATGTTTAAAGCTTGGGAAATCTTTTTGTATCCAAATCCGGCTTTAAACTTCTTCACAACAGTATCTCGGACCTGCCTGGTGTGTTCCTTGTTCTTCATGATGCTCTCTGCGCTTTTAACGGACCTCTGAGCCTATCACAGTGCAGGTGCATTTATACGGAGACTTGATTACACACAGGTGGATTGTATTTATCATCATTACTCATTTAGGTCAACATTGGATCATTCAGAGATCCTCACTGAACTTCTGGAGAGAGTTTGCTGCACTGAAAGTAAAGGGGCTGAATAATTTTGCACGCCCAATTTTTCAGTTTTTGATTTGTTAAAAAAGTTTGAAATATCCAATAAATGTCGTTCCACTTCATGATTGTGTCCCACTTGTTGTCGATTCTTCACAAAAAAATACAGTTTTATATCTTTATGTTTGAAGCCTGAAATGTGGCAAAAGGTCGCAAAGTTCAAGGGGGCCGAATACTTTCGC